>NC_135550.1:14750907-14765907 GCF_964340395.1 Glandiceps talaboti | reverse complement strand
TATTTCAGCATGTGGTCACGAGTACTCGGTACTAGTGAGTTGGATGGAATCTACAAGGACTGTACACTCCAACCGAGTGGATTCATTCATGTTGGTGGCGCTCTTTTCCCCTGGGTTGCAAGTTCTATTGATAACAATAAGATCATAGGCGATGCAGAACTGGTGTGTAACACACAATGTGGTGTATGATAAATTTGACAAATGTGTCTATTTATATGATAGTGTGATTTACATTATTGTAGTGCAATGGCATAGTACAGAGGATTAGTCAATTATATTCTACTTCTTAGTCTTAGAAGGATTACTCCCGGAATGTCAACTATTTATGACTTTATTAGAACCGTGGCCAAAATGCTGTAAAGGATGCTTTTGGAAAGAAGTACAAAATACTGACCCCGGTTGAGGCAAGCTTAGCAGTTGTAAAAGGGGGCCGTGATGTTTGGTCAGCGACCTGATATCGTTGACAAAAGAGTGTGTGGTCAAACGTATGGTGTTGATACAACCGATGACTTCGTTCCTGGCAAACATGACGAGAAGTACATACGGGTAATGTCAGATGGGAAAGGGAAACACCACTCCAGGAAAATAAAGGCATTTCCATAAACTATGGGTTCTAGAGTGTCATTTCATGATTTTACAGCACCTACAATTACTTGTGATTTCAGAAAAAACGTGAAGTTTATCTTGTTCCTTTATAAGGTATCTTTGCTGTGTGATATTGCATCATGGGAGTCAGCAGAAATAATATATTCAAGTTTCATAATGAATATTCATCACCCTAGAGAGGCTTGCGATTTCAGAGAAACATCAAGTTGGTCTTTTACCTTTCCAGGGTATCTTTGCTATGGCCCAGTGACTTATGGGAGTTAGTAGAAATAATGATTCATGGTTGAACATGATAGATTTTTTTTACAGTCACTGGCGTTGTCAATGGTCATTAGAAGTCAGCTTTGCAGTCATCATGTAGTATCGAGACACAGAGAGAAAGACAGAGACAGACAGACAGACAGACAGACAGACAGACAGACAGACAGACAGACAAGTTCCTGGGATGGGATAAATCGTCTTGATACACATCCGACGTTGGCAATGACACTCACACAAACACACACACACACACACACACACACACACACACAACCCTCTCTCTCCCTCTCTCTCTCTCTCTGTGTGTCTTTGTCTCTTTTATCTGTCTATCTATCTGTCTGTGTCTGTCTGTCTGTCTGTCTCTCTTTATCTCTCGCTCTCTGTCTCTCTCTGTCTCTCACTGTGTCTCTGTCTCTCTCTTTGTCTGCCTCTGTCGCTATCTGTCTGTCTGTCTGTCTGTCTGTCTGTCTGTCTGTCTGTCTGTCTGTCTGTCTGTCTGTCTGTCTGTCTGTCTGTCTCTGTACTATAGCAGAATTTCCACATCTAATTCATCAAATTGTAAGGAGAGATAAACAATACTATTCCGTTTCCTCATTAAATGACTGCGAGGCCTACTAAATTAGCTCTCTCGCGAGAGTAAGCTTGTCGGTACGAACACAATCTAGTGTATTCGAAATATTTTTTTTCTGGGTGACTTGTGCTACTAGAGTATAAGTTGGCTTCCTGAATGTGCGTGTCGAAAATGTCAAATATTTGCACTATTCGCGTTGAATCTTATACTTTTTCATGACAAGGTAAGTCAACAAGTTTTCTTTAAGTACGTCTGACATGTTCTCTTTCCATTGCTTTCGATGTGGGTAAGTGAGAGCGGTGTAGTTTACAATTTGCATACTGCGCGGCTGCGTCACCCCCTCCGGCCCCAGTTTATGTAAACCAGTTCGTTCAATTTCGCTTATAAGATTATGACATCAAGGTACTCAAGTAGTCAGAACCCAAAATTTGCTTGTTTGAAAAAAAAAACTTTCTAAACAAGAACTGGGGCGTGGACAGTTCTTCAAACTAACTAACAAAAATATTAAAATTGCCAGACATTCGAAGGAATTCTAATGTTCTCCTGCAACTATGTATGCTGGCCTCTATTATGAGCACGGGGTTGACAGACAGACGCAGTCGTAAATGAAAACATTAAATACATCGTAGTAGTATAGTATCTCGAAGTATGGACCCCGTGTAACTATACGTTCGCACACAAGCTCAATAAACGAACTTCGTTCGTTTAGGAGAAAACCCCCTCCCCTCTCCCTAAACGAACGTTCACAAGTGCGACATCGACACGTTTATATATGATGTAAACCATGATGAAAATTGTAGCGGTAACACAACTACCATCGATGCAATGCAAAAACATGAAATGGCTAATCAATATTCATACAGCAGGTGTTAAGATAACCCTGGGACCCACTGTGTTTATCTGAACACTTCCTATTCTCCCATGTTGTTGTAAGAAAGCGATAGCGACCGAATAACGATTAAGAGCAAGAGAGAAAATGGTCATATCAGTTTAAAAGGTGAATATGCAGTGATGTGATGTAAGCCTACTTCCCTCCACTTCATCTTGTTAAATACAACTTTATAAGCTAATTTTAACAGATATGTTTTTAAAAAAAACTGTTCACATATATTCCTCGATTCTCTGATAACTGCTTACACAGGTAGATTTGAACAGTGGATGGACGTCAGTGAAGAATGGATCGGTTGAAAGATTACATCCATTCATTGGAAGCAATATGGGAAGAGTTACAGAAAAAGGAAACTCTGTTGTCTCTCCACCGTGCTTTTAACACCGTTGGGAATCGGACAGGATGTGCCTCGAAGAAGAAAGGGTCGTTCAGGATAACGGATCTACAAGATTTGGACTTATACATGGACAACGGGAGTGAGAGCAAAGCAATACAATATATCTTAGATGCATGGAAAATACTTCTGAAAGTTATCCGAATGCAGGATGAACTTTTTAGCGGTGATGATTCGAGACAGACACAAAATAGAAAGAGAATCAAAAGCCAATTTCGTCATCTCCAAGAGATTGTAGACCGACAACGCTGTGAAAAGACCCACGTGGACGTAAAAGAAGCCATTGCAAAGGTCCCCCTCGATATTCGATTCTGCAAATGGACAAAAATTCTAAGTCTTGTACCTAAGAGTATAGAGTACACACATAGACTGGTTTCTGTCATTTACACACATTTCCCAGACCTTGAAGCTCAATTGAACGACGTTTTGGATGCTACGCCTCGAAAGGCCTATGCTTGTGTTACCCCATGCCAATCATTGGCATTGTTGCATACCTTACCAGCCGTACCCTTGCGGAGAAGTTTTTCTTTACCTGAAGGATCGCCTCCTAAAATTTGTTACATCACCCGACCTGATAATGGGAGTGCTAGATCTAGTTTTCTACCAGGAACACCGTCAGTGTCATCATCTATGAATATTCATAACCTAAATTATTTTCAAAGTCCTCCAGACAATTTTGCCTTCAAAGGTAAGTCAGTGTAATAGTGTATCATTGCTTGTGATTGTATAGTTGAACTGTCAATTTATCTACCCGGATGTTGTTAGCATAGCTTTAATTTTTGCATCAGCCACGTAATACTTGCCGTTTATATCTACATGCCAGCATTTGCTTCAGTGAAAATTTCTTGCATTTTATTAGCGATTCAGTCTATGCATTTGAATACATTGGTAAATATGTTCGGTCAACCCGAGTTCAATTCTAGAGTTATGCTAATTTATTTTATTCTTTCTCGGATTATTTTCTTAATATATATGTCACTCTATTAGCACCTGAGGTGGGTAAAATCGAGGCTCGTATGACAATTCTCGATCATGAAAAGGAAGACCTCAGATGGAAAATTGGTACACTAAAATTTGAGTTATCTGGAATACAAAGAGAACTTTATGAATACAGAATGGCTGTAACGAAACTGGAAGTTGAAGTACGACTTAAGGATTACTACCTCAAGGGTAAGCAAAGGTTTTGTAACAGAAATAGTTGCATATATACACACAACTTCCCTTGAATGATAGGGTTAGGTTTTAGGAAATACAAATGATCTTGCAAACTTTTGCACACTTCAACATTCATGTGATCATGCCAACTGAGCTTAAAGTAAAATACATGTATTGCATTTGCATACGTTTTACCATATTTGGCAGTGTGGTTAGCATTATAATTACATAAATTAAGTTTGAATGAATGAATGAATGAATGAATGAATGAATGAATGTAATCTACCTCCGTTGAAATCACTCTACAAATGTCCAAACTGTACTCGTGATGTGACGTATGAGAAGTATGAGTGTTGCTACGTACTACGTAAAGAAACCATGACCTGTGAAAGAAATGGGTTGTGTGTGTATCTGTGTGTGTGTGGGGGGGGGGGTGTTCGTGTGTAGGGTGGTTGAGGGGGGGGGGGGGTGTTTGAACATGCGTCAATACCACATTGCCAATTATTACACCAGACAGTCTGAAGCTTTGATGACCATGACGATGGAATCGTAAAAACAGGTTATTGTCGTTTTCCTTGTCAAAGTACTTCTCTAAGAAGGAACGCCACTAAAGACATTGTCGTATGAAACAAGTCTTACCGTCTCATCTCATCTCATCTCATCTCATCCCATCTCATCCCATCCCATCCCATCCCATCTCATCTCATCTCATCTTTTAAGTTTGTTTCATTTATAATACTCGCGATTCCAAAGAAAAATTAAGCTGAAACATTCTCAGTTTGAATAAAGAACATTGGATTATTTGAGCATTAACCCGTGATGTGTTTTGACTTGTGGAACGACGGTAATATAAACGTGCTAAACACGTAAATACTTACCGTTTATATTTACATGCCAGTAATTTCTTGAAATTTCTCTAGAAACCATGAAAGAAGTTCAAAGGTTAGGAGGTAGCAAACTACGTCCACCACTAACGGATTACCAGATGGAGGATATCGCAGCTTGTTTGAGAGATGACTTTCACATCCGACTAGCCAATATTCTGGATATTGATCTGACTGAAATTGAACACGATTACCCAATAGTCACGTGTGGACTGAGAGAAGTAAAAGTACAAATCTTACGAAGATGGAGAGAAAGGGAAGGAGAAGGTGGAACTGTAGAACGGTTGATAATGGGTATGATGAACGATGATTCATTGGCAGGGACTGCGAAATACATTCTAGACCGTATATTTAGAACTTTCTGACAATACTCCACAAGTATCGAGAAGACATCTGTTAAAATACCGATATCCCTACATGTGTGTAACTTCATGCGGTATTGCCAACAAGTCATCACTGTTTGTGCGTATCTTTTGATTGGTCAGTTTATTAGGCGAACTATGAACTTTCATTATATAAATTGACTCTATTCCAAATATCTGACATCTGTGTTGTTTGAAGTAACAGGCCAATGTTACTGATTCGTCCTGTTGAAAAGAAAGTTGTACGTCTCCAGACCAGTAAGAAAGGCAAAGATTTTGGAACTATATCGAACTGTTTATACCTGTCAGGAAGATAGCGTTACCTTAAAGATTCCTTTTCATGCAGATGTGTTGCAATAAATCAATCTTTTAATCGCTCGGAGTGCTTCATTGATTATTAAATACCCATGTAAATTGCTAATATATGAGACACCCTAGAAAATATGAAAATAAAGGAAAAAATGAAAAATTCAAAACAGCCAACATTCAAAAAAGAAGTTTCACTTTGGTGTCATTCTCATTCATTCCTTTTCTTTGCTTCAATCAGGGGTACAATTTGTAAATGCTAAATCTTGACATCTCCAATGGTTTTGTCAATGCTCGCGTCAATCTCTGACCTTTCAAAAGAGTGTACGTGTGTATGCACCAGGGTGGTCTATATTATAAGAAGGACCCCTGCGTTGTCAATGTTCACTAGAGTTACTCCTCGCTCGGAAGTTTATGACCCCCCCCCCCCCATTCGTCGCTTTGGTTGCTCAGACATGGGGAGCACTTATACACGTTATCCTTCTGAACACCTTCTCAGACTGGAGTGTCTTCAGTGATAAATATAACTTTTTCCAGTTCCTGTTTTTTTTTTAAAAATATAAAGGTTGGTCATATTTTTCAAATAGTTTATACCGTCATCGTCATAACACCGTCTTTAATACACTTCGTCTTTTTATTCATGTTAACAAAAAAAAAAGAGCATGTTACGTATTGGACTGTCAGCATTCGCTTGTGGTATTTATTTGGAAAATGTTATTACAATTATAATTATTCAGATATGTTTGTAAATTTGAATACGTATATGAAATTATGTAAATGTATTCATAGAGTTAATATATAATACTGGTGTGTCTGTCAGGACGAACTCCATTGACGCCATGCCGAGGTGTAACGTTTGAAAACACTTCCTATGTCTCAAAGCCGGGATTAACTAATTGATTCAGTCTCTAGACATCCATCAAACTTCTAATATCTTGTAATAACTTTGAAATACATTTTAATACGCGATTCAAATTCCTATATAACCAAGCCTACTTCATACTCTATCACTAGGTCAACACTGAAACTACTTTTTGATCTGATATGTGTTGGGTTTATGATATTATAATTGTATTGAAGAATATAAATTATTTTTGTAACAATCGTTATCTTCTATTTTTTCTGCTCGTAAAATACACCGATGAACTCAAACGCCGTATGGATGATTTCAAACATGACATTGATGACATAAAAAGAAGGACTGGGACCCTGGAGGTTTTTTTTTAATTTGTTTATATCATTGCAAGGAAAAAAATACTACAATCGGTTACATGACAGACCCTGGAATTTAATCCTCAAGAATATAGAATGGCTGGTATAACTAACGAAACTTGAAGTTGACGCACAAATTAAAGACTGTAGACACCTCCCTCCACCACACGTGATACTTCCATGGTCTGTCTTACTACGTGTATGTCACTATCGGTATATCTAACTATTAACCTTTCGATATTATTGCCACAATAAATCAGTTAGCATTCTTAAAAATAGACAGATTGTCTGGTTCTGTGTTTACTTTATACCTGAGCAGTGAAATGAACCTGTAAATCATGGCGTAAGTAGTAAAATGGTTTAATGCGGATACTGAAACGGAATGCAACTACATTTCCTCGGCTTTATTGATATGTACACATTCTTAGTGATATTGGTATATTTTCTAACATGGTTGGATACTGTCGAGCATTGATCTAGAAACTCGCATAACACATTGACCTTCATCTATGGTATGGCATGGTATAATATACAGACAGACTACATGCCTATAGACTATAAATAGCCTAGTTCATGAAACTCACATTACATATATAACACGGAGAATTCATTACGTCTGATGCATAGAAATTACCTGTCATTGCGAAATGACCCGGAACAAGAAAGTACCCGAACCTAAGTCGGTTCAGATGCAGATGCTTCCCATCTGCTTAGCAGACAATTTTTTTTACACAAGCTGTACCGGATGAATGGTGTGGGTGAAACTACGATGTCGACAGTGAGTTAGGTAAGGTATATATTTATCTGCGTTTTATTTTCACACATCATAATTAACCGTGACAGATCGATGTAATTGACAATTAGGCCTACATTTTATAGTGTGAACTGTCTTTCCATGCGAGTTGCAGACGACTTGTGGGCCCATTAGAGGGTATATCGTTTGAAATATATAGACAAATGTAAGTTTTTAGAAATAGAAAGACAAGTTTGTTTATATAACTGTATAAAGAAAGAAGCCAGCATTACAGTATTTTTTACCGGCCGAGTACACATATATTCACACTATATCGGGTTAAGGAATGCCGGTGTGATTGAGATGAGGTACATCATAAAATATATGCAATAAACCCAGTTTCGATGTCGAATGGCATTCATATGAAAACCGGAACTTGAACGTGTGAATCCCGCCGGAGATTATGAAACGTACGCACTTTCAGCTGCAAATATCATCATACGGCCACCATGGCAATTAAAATAGAACTCTCACGTCGCGTCGTACGACAGCTATTTTTTGTTCTCAACCCTATTAGTTTAAGTATACCGCGTTACCTATAGCAACCGATGTCGGCTGACAAACTTAAACACAACAGATGATGAAAAATGTGAGAAATTGTTTGTGTACATTAGTCATGTCCTCGCTTAACCGGATTTAAACTGAATGCCTCCCGTAAGGGCAAAACCATAGATTTTTGGACCTACACACATTGCTGGAATATAACATTCTGAACTATAGCTATTATACATGATGTACCACTTAATTAGAAAATTAATTATATGAAACTGTAAGAAATTTGAAGCTTGCATAGTGCCTAATTATTAAAAAATCATTGATTATGCAAATTAACCATATAGCTTATAAGTTGCAACATCAAGCTTTAAATGACTCATGCACTTCTTTACCATCAATACATGTACATGTACTAAATTATCTGAAATTTGAAGTTTGCAAGAAATAGCCTAATTACCGAAAATCATTAATTACGCAAATTAGTCATTAAAATTAAATACTATATCAACAGGCTTTAGAGGATATGTGTGCTTTGTCTTGGTTGATGTACGTGCCAAATAATATGGAATTTGAAGCATGCATTCCAAAGATAGCTTAATTACTGAAACCATTCATTATTCAAATTACTCATTACCCCTTCAGGGTACGACAATACAGTTAGGGGTAATGGTCATACATACATACATTTTGATATATTGAGGATTTGTGTACAGTTCAATAAATTTTACTCCTGTGTACACATGGTGCATTGTGTGAGTATGGGTGAGTATGAAGGTATAAAATTTAATGTGCATCCACATGTTTGCTTCATATTTAAACTCCAGCGTACCTTTTGAAGGTCTGGGTCAATCGACCCAAATAAACGTCACATTCATATCTAACCTTCACCTTTAGATAGTGGGGTTGCAGCGTGCACGTGGCCTCCGCTGCTATATAGTATAGGTTTTTTTTCTCTGGTATGACAGCAACCACTGGTGATGGCTCATCCAGGAAAAAGTCGATCTCATGGTGGGTCTATCTCTTCTCCGTCCAATGAGATCCAGCCGAGGAGGAATAATTGGTAGGGAAACATTTCGTAAAATGCTAAAGAGAAATGCTTCTAGAAAAGAATGTTCCAAAATGGCTATGGTGGATGGAGGGGGGGGGGGGCACATGACCTCGACGATGTCACGGATTATGATGTCTGCTGTGGTGTAACATAGTACGCTATATAATGACGGTAGTTTCTTTTCATGTTTTGTTCCTGGATAATGATGGTGGAGTCACACAATAGGATGACAAGAAGTAAAGTACTTGCTTATGCTTATTTGAGTAGGGCATGTGTAAGACACAATGGCAGAGTTGAATTTCCATGTTTTACGTCACAACCAGAGCGTGAACTGACAGAGCACTGTTGCGCGATCACACACAACGATCGACCTGACAGTGTCTGGTATTCAGAAAAGGCTGTGTGTTTGTTTACATATTACTTACTTTCATTCGAGTTTATGTCAGTTTGTTTTCTTATTTGATGATATTAACATGGAGGAACCACACAGTAGAGTTTTGAGAATGGACCAAATACGGTGAGTTTTAATGTACCGAGTGTCATGTTCCGGTTGTTCTGCGTGTATCATTGGTTCCATCAGCGTTTGCAATTGTGTCTTAATAGACCAGTTACAGCATAGACGTTGAAGAATCTTACCATGTTTATTTAACTTCTTTCAAAAACGTACTGACAAATAAGGTGGTATGTATCTAATTTTATATCTACAGTAGAGATGTTGAATGTAATTTCTGTCGGTCACGGTTATTTTACACGATTACTGGTTTTTATCATATAAATTTGATTTCACAAGTGAAAAATAAAAACGTTTACCAATTTAGTACGTTTTTCACTTTCAACCCACATTATATGAATATGTTAATTTCATGGTGACCCAGAACTTGCATCTACGATTTTGGGGGGAAAAGGGTATCGATATACTTATAGAAAATGTACAAGGAATATTTATGTCTCATTTCCCTGGTGCAATTCTAAAAGAGAGTAAAAGCCATTGTATATATAGTTATGTTATTTTATGTTTAAATTTATTGGATTGTGAGTGGTTGATGAATTTAGTAGTTTTATCGAAAATGATGAAAGGGCCACATCTCAATAGCACGAGGTATATCATGATTTCGTGGATGTTCTGTCAAGGGTATGTTAATTTCAGACAGACACCAGCCTATGCACCACACACACACACACACACACACACACACACACACACACACACACACACACACACACACACATACATATATATATAAATACACACACTTGTGACATACATACATACATACATACATACATACATACATACATACATACATACATACATACATACATACATACATACATACATACATACATACATACATACATACATACATACATACATTGAAACTAAGAGCAAAACTTAAGGAAAGGTTCCAGTCACAGCTACAGATATTCCCTTTTCATAACCCTGACACTAAATATTGTGGAGTACATCTCTTTTGTGTCATCCTTATTTGAATATGAACAGGTAACGTCATGACGTAGATTTGCATATGAATATACCCGATTAAGACTTTACAAATGTACCCCATCATGTCTGAGTACATTTATATGACGTGGGTGTAAAGCACCAGTTTCATAAGAGATACATAACACAATTCAACGATGAATATATTTTAGGGTGACCGAAGACTTCACGTCAAACCTCGAAAATACTGATGAGGTAGTTTCGTCTGAAGAGAAAATGTCATTTGAACAAACCCTACCAACGATAGAAACGCCGGCCGGCGTTGAAATGCAGCCAACGGTTTCTGTACGCAGTGTAGATTACAATGCAGACGATGCGACATCATCAGTCGACTCCAAAGTAAATGGTGATGTAGCAAAGCATGACTGTAGGGATAATCATAACGTCTCCATAGCATCGAATTTAAAAAGACTATCAGACACGTCAACAAACGTCACAAAAAAATACAAAGCGCCTTTGACCTGGTGTAAATTGATTGTTGATCGACCAAAGACAATGTTCGGTAAGTAGAATGCTTAGATACCGGCATTTATCACAAATTTTATTGCACATGTTAGTCATATTTTCATTTAGGCTCACACCGTTACTGCCGTTTTGAAAATTGTGCATGTGATAGAGAGATTTTAGCTATACAGAGGGCTTTAAAGTCTCCGTGTATATACAGTCTCAGCAATTGGTATGGCTACTAAAAAATCGATCGTTGTACATATATATATATATCACGAGTTAGGGAACCATGAGTAATTACAGGGGGGGGGGGTCGATCGCGGTCTGTTGCATAAATGTGACCCAACCCCGATTCCGTGTTTCTAAAAAAAATGGCCACCCCTTAATTTCCTTTCCCTAAAACATGACCCTCCTGTTGCACTGTTCAAATATTCCAAAAACATAGTTTAACACTAACTCTCCGTGGCGTAGGTCAGAACTCAGAATTAGCAGTCGGGGGTTATGGGTTAGAATACCACTGGAGACACAGGGGATTTTTCTTCGACCCCCAAACCCAGGGTGAGTGTCCTACAGACTTGATGGGTAGGCTGTATCTCACTCAGCCGATTCTCACTCACAAGACAAATTTGAGACTGCAACACAGCCCTGTCACATCGTCCCAAACCTAAGTGGATTTCTGTAGTTCTGTGGTTGTTTTATGTGTTTTCATCTGCGTAAAAAATAAAATTGCTGAGAGCATCTCCCAGCACAAAAGAACCATGGTTTAATATACTGTCAGCTATGAAGAGGGTCTCAGAATCAGGATAATAAGGACTTGATCCAACCCTGTCACCATATTGATAGTTTTAAAGGCATTTGTTGCTTCCTTTTACTATCACCACATTGACATTGAAGTTATGTAAAGGTACTGCATTAATAAATCAATACATGTACCTGTGTTTTGATGTACTATAGTAATTGGCTGAGCTGAAGACAAGAACTCCCAAAGACTAGATGGTCGCACTCCCAACATTGTCGTACGTTACTTGGGTCAACAGCTCCATTCCGCTACATTACCCCCCCCCCCCTCATCTTACCACACTGTTACCCCTTTACTCCTGTGAAACCAACTCCTCTATTCACCTTTCGACTAACAATTGATTTTACTGCATGGTTGTCAGCACTGATTTGACTGATAAGTCTTGATATTATGGTATACGAATGGCAGTGGTGGGATACGAAAATCACAAAATTATCCAAAGGTAAATAATGCAATGAGTCTAAGTAAACTATAACCCTCCCCTCAATTCCATTTTCTAAAATATGGGTCACCCTCAAGAACAGAGTTCTAAAAAAAATGCCCCCCCCCCCCCATTTCCCCGGCCCTCTCCCCTTGTAATTATTGAAGGCGCTCTTGTGCAATAAGAAAAAAATCTAAAATTTTACTGCACTTGTCGTTACGTCAAAACAAGATCACCCGAAATGTGACATCTCTTACAAGAAATTGTTCTTCTGGGGAATAAGAGCGAAAAATAACCGTCGAAAAACATCGAAAAACCATGCAATTACAGACTCTGTGTGTGCCCCATTAAATTTGGCGCAAGACCACGTGCGATGCGCAGATGAAAAAAGGAAAATTCCGTATAGTATATAGGTATATGTGTATACAAGTGAAATTACAGGCTGTATAAAGAAGTCAGACAGCTATATTGATTTCGTCAATCGATCAGCTAGTTGGTAGGTATAGCCTACATGTTTGTTTGTTTGTTTGTCGGTTGGTTGGTTGGTTGGTCAGTATATTTATCGTCGCGTAATGAATTTGGCGATACCGTTATGGTTTCAGTAACATTAAAACACAAGATTAGCAGCGTGTACATGCGCGTAAACCAAATCGATCAACATTCATACGGTATGACAAGCAAAAGTCGTCGCAAAGGAATAAAAATCGTTCAGTTTGAACATGAATTGCCATGTCCCTAACAAACCTGAAAAACAAAATATTTTAGACCATTGTGTTGATAGATAAACCATCATCACCTTTATCGTATGAAATGAACACAGATTTCCTTTGGAAATCTAGCAAATACAATAGCATTAATTCAGATAGGATCATTAGTCCCTGTAAACAATTAATCGAATTCAGAACTACCAACATGTTAACAATTTGTCTCTTTTTTCAAACAACACACGATACACATTTAGTTTGTTCTGCTAACAAATCGCGCCACATTTATAATTTAAATACCCGGATAGCAATGCATAGTTATTGTTTCCTATCAAACTAATGGATGCATTAATTGGGGGAAGGTGAACAATAAAAAAAAATGTGTCCTTAAGATTTTTTAAATTATTGTAATTTTCCGGTATGAATTCGTAAATTTATATCAACGACTGACTCCATACTATAGCATGAGATGTTACATATAGTATACTGTTGTTTGTCATAATAACTATGAGACGTCATTTTCATAGTAAATTCAGAAAATACAAATGGTTGAGATTTTCTCCATTTAATGTCAATTCACGTAAACTTGCAAGACACCAGTCTAAAGGAGCTCTTATAGGGAGTGGCACGGAATCAAGATGGAGGCACTGAATCACTTGCAACCTTGAAGCTATCTTGTCCAAAACAGTGACGTATTCTTAAACAGACTGTACTGTCATACAAACCTTACATTTTGACATTGTTTACTTCATATACTATTTTTCTCTAAAATTTTATTTAATTAAAGCTTAAAACAATTATAAGCATTTCAATATCAGTTCGGAAATGACTTGAAGTCTGAGTACACCAAGAAAGGAACTTCGTAAAGAAACGAAATAATATTATGAAATGGGGAATATAATACTAGTATATGACCACTAAACGTCGCCATCTTTGTCATTATGAGTTGATTGCTTGATATGGCGTGTTGTACCACTCTAAACATGATTAGGGCTGAACTACACAAGATCGCGATGACGGTTGTGGTGGGTGTCTCTTCTGCGTAATTTTGAGTTGTCGACGATGGTCCCAACCGGCTTTCCATATATATGATGATGATGATGATGATGATGATGATGATGATGATGATGATGATGATGATGATGATGATGATGATGGTGGTGGTGGTGGTGGTGGTGGTGGTGGTGGTGGTCGTGGTGGCCTTCGAATATCATGATCGTCTAAACATGACAGTTACCTTACTCTTTCACAATTATAGCAGTTTTATTTATGTGACCGTTTCATTGAATGTAGTTTTATTATAATTGAGACTCTTGTATCAGTTTGTCTTCCCTTGTGATTAATTTGCAAAGAGTCGCGGACCCACTTCTGTCGTCCATGGTTGAATATAGACTTGCCAAGCTAATAACTGTACGAAGTCGAATGAGTGTAAATTACAGCTGTATTGAATACACTGACATGTACAGTCGCATTAATTTACCAGCAGAGGATGAAAAATGATGATTCAAATATGGTAACATGTTCACAATGACCTTGCATCGCTGTAAAGCGGGTTACTGTTCACTGACTCTCTGTGATAAAACCAAGCAGAGAGAAAATGCATAATGCTACACTTTAATAAGATACTAGTAGCAAGATTGAATGAATACAGTTTCTTGCTACATTTTGTCTAATAAATGAAATTAAATGAACTAACATACTACCATGCAGATATCAAATGCAGACATCAAAACATTGGCACCAGTGTGGTTGTGTCTAGTTGCAGTATGTTTTGATGTCTACATTTGATAGTGGCATGTTAGAAATTGCACGTCCTTGCTATCTTAAAGTGTAGCATGTGTAGTTTCTTATCAATTCTACATGGTTGGGTCAAACAGAGAAGTGAACAGTAACGTGCAATGCGCAGTAAAACCATAGGATCAATGGGACATGCTTAAGTTCCAAGAATCAAAGTGGAGAGTGAAATGTAATTACTTTGGACCAAAGTCTGTAGTAGAAAATAATGTCTGTTTTGTTTCAAATTTATGTTGTAAAGTGACGACATTTCATTGTCGTATATACCAGTCCTGTCATTTGATAACCTTTAGACACCGGTTATATTTATTTTATTTAATGTAGTTACTGTAAAAAAAATTAACTTTTTTCATCTTTC